>NC_135773.1:21524888-21562388 GCF_028453695.1 Augochlora pura
AAGACAGCCATAATCACAAGATTTTGTCTATCATAATTGCTTTTCTAAACAAAAGACGTTTCTTTAACATTTTTCTGTTTATAAAGAAGCGAGCGCGATAGTTGAAATTATCAGGTTTCATCTTTCACGCTGTATAAACGTTTAAAGAAAATTCCGATAGGAGGAGCTTTATGAAACGCTCCATTTAACAGCAGAACCTCTATTTTTTGATCAGGAAAAGGAGATTCTCTTGCGAAGAGAACAGAGAATAAATGAGGTATCCCGGCGTACCTGCGTAGAGTCGCTTTCGCTCGTTTGTCATATTGATTACCGATATATACTTGCGAATAAGGGTTGTGATGGAATATCCGTGGCAATAAAATTCACTATTCCGTCCGCGGTTTTCTGTCTTCGGACGACTTCTACTTACTTCGGGAAACCACTCAAGCATCCCGGAACCACCCCACCTATGTATATTTATTGACAACGTAAAGCAAACATTCGGAGAGGATTCTCTCGAATTCCGGCCCCGTTCCTTTTATTCGCATCCAAATTGATCGTATCGCGTCGCGTTCCATCAGGCGCGGCCTCCATCTTCCTTTTAGCTTTTACCCGGGAAGTCGATATTTGCACGAAATGATTCATGTCGATGTTTATCATTTTCCATCATCAATATTTTTCAATATACAGGACTATTAAATTATAAATTAATTGTGATCTATTTGGACATGAAGTTTAAAACAAATTATAACTGAAACGTCAACTCCGTATGAGCGATTATTTTTCAACTCTGTTACATTTTTTAAATCCAGATAAACTTTAAAAAATTATAATAATCAGAGTAGAAATGATCTAAATTATATAATTATGTTGTATTGCATCAGTGTAAAAATAGTAACAAACTTTACGACGCGACTTGAAGAAAGAAATATGGGAAAAATAAATTCTGAATTCTGATAATAATTAGACAAAGCGTGGAGATTATTTGCATTATATTAAATATTGTATTATATTTAAATCTGAAGATGCGGCATTTAATTCGAACAACTTTCCGAATCATTAAAACTCGATTAGAAAATCCATCGGGAATTTTTACATCGTGAAACGCCCGCAGACGTTTTACCCTGGTTCGCTCCGTTTTTTTTTCTTTTTATCGTTCATTAAACGTTCTAAAGAGACCAATTAGAGGGCACTTTGTGTGCCGACAAATGCAAACGAATGCATTATGAGCGGCGAATATTTTTCTTGAGTTTCTTCTCATCAAATTCCATTTTCATTGCGAATTTCCGCGCGCGTCTGTACACGGACGCTGGGTATTCGAACGTATACGTATTTATGCGTGGTATATGAATGATCGACTGAGTGATTATCGATGCTCCACGAGGTAGTAAAAAATCGCTGGGAGAACGCACGCCCACACGCACTGAATTGGCTGGAAAGTGTTCCAAGTACAGTCATTAATTCGATGATTTAATCGTGAGCCCTCAGAGCGTAGTCCTAATTTTTATTATCGATCTAAGGATATTTATTTATTTTGATTTATCTCGTTTTTTAAAGTGTCGCATTTGTTTGCACGACGCAGAGTAATAAATCAGCCTTAATTCTGATAACTTTCTGACCAATCCAATATTATGCAATTATACCATTTAATAATATAGAAAAATTACATTGGACTGCAATATTTTCTTGAATTGACAAAAACGATATTATCCAGAATATCTCTACAAATTATTTTGAACTTGTCTTCTATTTCCATTAACAAGTTTCCTTAATTTAAACCAGGATAAATACTTCTCGTTGCAGTTACATCAATCCATACGTATGTTTGTATTAATATCGATGTATTCTTACCCCGTGTAGGTTCGTATTAATGACCATGTTCATATATCTTGTATCAATCTATCATTAGAAACCATTAAAATATTTCGTCGTTCATCGACCATTAAACTCGATAAAGATTTTCAGTCCTTGAATTCGTCGAGGCAGACCTTACCCTATAAAACTGCCGTCAGTACCACAATTAAACTTCGAGCAATTTGTAGATTACAAATTGTCTATCACAGCTTACAGGTTCGATGTTCCTGAAAATTTTGGATAATCCGCAAAAATACCAACAATTTTACAAAGGTAATTCCTTCGCTCTAGAACACCGATTTCGATGGGCTTGAAGTATTTTGTTGGGAACATTGTTTCGAACAACGTTTATCTATACGTATTACAGATCGCTTTGATTTAATTTTCGAGACGTAATCGTTGCTTTTACTTCAATGTTAAAAATCGATTTTAGTACTATTTCGTATTTAGTACTACAGATTTAGTTCAGATTTTATCGATATTTTCAGAAGATTTAGTGTAGATTTTATCGATATTTTCTCCAGATTTAGTCCAGCTTTCATCGATATTTCATCCAGATTTCATCCAGATTTAGACCAGATTTAATCTAGGCTTAATCTAGACTTAGCTCATCTATATTTACAACGTTCGAAAATTTATAATACTCGAGAACGGTTTTAAAATAATATATCCCTAGGTTAGCCAATTGCAAATTACTTTTTTCGAATTAATTCTTCTTTGTAATTATATACCGAATAAATTAATTCACCAAACAACATTATTTCTATATAGACACAACTGAACGGCGATGGATACTCCCAAAAGTCGATTAACAATGAAACCCGACCGGTGATATGGATAGTATAAAAAGCTGTTCAAATCGATGTCTTCGACAGCGTATTCAAGGCTATCGAAATCTGAGCCGGATCTCCTAAAGCGGATATCTACCTATAGAAATCCAAAGTTCAAACGAAAGCACTGAAGTTCGAGCATCGTAGTTCTCTAACAAATTAGCTTAATTCGCTTGCCGAATTAATAGCATACTTTGGCACACTGTCCGACGCCTCGGTTGGTCGGGGGGAACGTGTGAGTGCGGCCACAGGGTTGGGTTCGGGGGGCGGGGTCGGTTTTGGATCATGTATCGGAGAAAAATACAGAAAAAAAAACGAACAAATAGAACTATACTGAGAAAGATAGAGAAACAACAGGAAGGAAAGATATATACGCTGTAGTCGGTGCAGTGGGTGAGAATAGTAGTGAGAACGTATCCAGCGAGTGAACGAGTGGCGGTGCATACTTACGTCCAGTTAGAGGGTGCATCAGAGCAGGGTGCGAGGTGGCTGCTGCAGCGGCTGGTTGCTTGGGTTTGCTAACCTTTGTGTTACTTTTTGCAAATTCCAAACGTATGGTTTGTGGCATATCAGGATCGAATCTAACCCCCTGCTGCAAATAGATTCCCTAAATTAGTAAACCGGGGAGCACACGTGTGTGGAGGCTTGGATTTTTTTTTTTTTTTTTTTTGGTGAGGAAGAGAACAAATAGAACGCTTGCACGTTTCAAAATTCAAGCGTGCCCCGCGAGAGCTTCTCGACGGGTTTCCCGGACTTTCCATTCCAGCATGTCGCCCATACGGTAATTCACGAATTTTCTAATTAGTTGCTGACGCGTTCGTTTCGTACTCCGGCTACACACAACCTGACCCTCAACTGCTGAGATGGAGTCTCGTGACGTTCCCACAATCGGCTCCTATACAGGACTGTCGGTACGTTAATCCTAGAAAATCGAATTAAACAGTTCCACGAGTTTTACGAGTTTTGAGAAATTTCGAGTGTCTATGATTGTGATTTCTGAATATAGAAAAGCGCGTTCGTTCTTTCTCTTCTATTTGCTATATTAGAATAGAAATCTAAAATCTATGTAAGCCAAAACGAAGATAATACTTAAATTTATTTCATCTACAAAGCTGTATATAATTTAAAGATATCTTTATAAAATTCGATTAATAGGAATTATTTTAAAGTGAAAGCGTTGTCAAAATAAGTCTGACAGTGACCGCAATGGACCCATTATTGCACTTTATACAACGTTAACATTACATTGGACCTTACTGTTAACTGATTAGATCTTTATGATTTCAATGAGTAATAATTTATTCGAATAACTAGAAAATATAATTTACTTGGATACACAAATATTAATGAAATCGTCACGCACATTATTTCATACAATAAAAGTATTCATCGTATAAAAGAACAGTAATGGTGGCACGAACATTCGAAATTTCAATGTACTCGTGAAATTGATCAAATTCGACCGAAAATAAACGCGAAGACCTAATCAATTTCTAATGAATTTATCGCGATGGAAATACGCGAACTTATCACTCCTCGAATGTCAGTCGACGTCGCATGATTTCACGTGTCGCGACATTAGTATGCTTCTACTTTAATTCATCAATGTTCCAGAACAACGAGACTGTTTCGATTCCGTTTAATTCGCGAAATTAAGCGCCCTGTATCTGGCTACGTTAATCAAATGAATATTCACAGTGCAGAATTTCTTAATTAATCACTCTACAGACACGGTCGTTTCAATCTCTCAATGGACCGTCCATTAGAAATTCGTAAACCGTCGAATGATTTCCAATTATACACCAACTCGAACAATATCTCTCGGAATGATTACTCGAAGAAAAGTTATCAAGCCTCGTGGTAAACATGGTAGATTAACGGTTAACAGAAGCCTATTAACAAGCATCCGGTAGTCGAATCGTTAAGGAAGCGGTAAGCGTTCAAAACCGAAGGTATCCGTAATGGAGTGTCAGGATATTATTATGCATATATTAACCCTTTGCGGTCGTATGTATTATTATTCAACGAGAAATAATTTCGACCTCTCATGTTGGTCGAAATTAATTTTCGTAACAATGCAAGATCAAATAGGAGAAATCAAAGTTTTCAACTCTTTTTTAAAGTTTAGATATCTGTAACTAAATAATGTTTTAATTTTATAGAAAAATAAGAAGAGTTAAAAGAATAACCAAATAGCTTTGGTGGTTGAGAGCAGACACACGGCCGCAAAGGGTTAAATGGCTTTGCTTGCTTTTGGTTGAGAAACTTGGCGCGAGGAAGTTCGAGTTAATGGAATGAATGGTTTTAATGCCGTATTTGTTGCGAGCCGGATCGCTAATAATACCGCTTATTTCAATATAGAACGAAAATCGATTCGAACGGTAAAATACAAAAATAGACTGCATTAGGTCGGGTTAGACTGGGGCATCTCGGAATCCATCTCGGCAGTTAATGGTTAAACTTCGCCTATGTAAGGCAGCGGATGCCCTTAAATCCCATTGGATCAATCAATTCGGAAGCATTTACTTGCAAAAATAGCCTTTAATTTTCCCGAGTAAAATGTATATTGGTCATTTTCCAAGGACGTTGCACTATCTCTCAGCCCCTTGCCTTATCGCGAATACTTCTTAATTGAAAAGAAAAAAAAGAACCATTAACTCCATTGTTAAGAATCGTATGCTAATTTCGCTCTCGTTGATCCCTTAACTATCGACGCAAGCTCGGCAGACATCGTTTTTGATTGGCCGAATCACGGCGATCCGACGACGGATACGGTGTCGATGAAGAAAGCATAAGACAAGGGGTTGATCAACGGGGGTGCGAACCAATTAGGGAACAACAGCTGGCAACGAAAGATTCGGCGAAACGATCTCGAGCCTTAACGATGTAAAATCGACGCTAGGGGATGGAGAGAGAGGGGGGGGGGGGAGTAAAATTACAGGGAAATTAGCACAGGGTCGTGTGTGTATGTGTGTGTGTGTGTGTGTGTGTGTCTCTGTGTATACGTGTTTTTTCCGTGTGTCTCTATATAATACGTGGGTACTGACACAAGTGTGGGGGGATAGGGGGGAGGGTGGTCGTTCGTTAGTCAGTTCCAGAGGGTGTTCTCGCAGCGATCGTGTGTGTCCATCCGACAAGAGGATGTTTCTGGATTTCTCGTAAAGAAAACTGGTTACACAGGGTTATCAGACATTGCAGGTTGCGTGAGAGTTCAGTTGCGGTGGTTGTGTGTGGTAAAACAAAATCTCTATGTATGCAAGTATATGCATGTAGATATATATATATGTATGTACTGGGTTTGTGTTTCACCGTCTTCGTGCGCGCGGTAATGCCTCGCTGTTTATCGACTTATTGGACTTTAATGCACGAGATAGGCTGGCGGAGTCGGTTACTGTGCCCTGTGACAAATTGCTGCGCCTTTCGCTCGTTTATGGCCGTAATTAACTATTTATTAGTAAGACATATTGAAATTTCTCATTCGCGAATAAATGAGACCTGGAAACGAACCAAAGGCACTGCGATTGATCATCTGAACGGTGACCGGTTCCATTACACTGTTTTTATTCTAGTTTGATGTTGTACAATAGATTTATTGTTGTCCATTGTTGTCCGACTCCAAATTATAAATTATTTTATTATTTTTAAATCGATATTTATTCTTTCCATAATGCTTACCACCAGACAACGAAAATCAAATATAAAAAAATATAAAATATGGTTAAAACCTCGTTGGAAGTTCACGTTCACAGCAGCGAGCAAGTAGCGAGGCATTGACGCCTCACACCCGTACCACATTTGTACAAGACGATCTCTAAACAGTAAAATTCCTGTACAAATACATAGGATATAAATTGCGAAACAAAATCGCAGAGACTCGGTGGTGGGGGGGAGAGAGAACGGAACGGTGGGGGTGACCACGCTTTTCAGAAGGCAAAACAACGCCATAAATGTACGGGATGTCCACCAATTAAATGACAAACCTTCGAAAGCGTGTAGCGGGTTCGTAAACTGACAAAAATGGAGATTTGTTCGTTTTGCTATTGTCTTCAAAAAAAGAAGTCGCTAGAACAAGAAAAAATATTTTTCACTACTTATCACTTATTTATAACACTTACATATAAATTTGCTATCTCTTCATTGAAAATTCCTGGTTCTATTTAATTAAATCAAATTATTAAATTAGATCAAATTATTAAATTAAATCAGATTATTAAATTAAATCAGATTATTAAATTAAATTACAATCACATATTAAAGCCAACTACACCGTATACATATCTTAACTAAAATATGTCGACACGGTACATCGATGGTAATATCTTAAATACACAAATGTTATAAATAAGTAACTGTATTGTTTCGTTTTCTACGATTTTCTTGGAAACATCGCAGAAGCGATCAAACGTCTAAACTTTGTCAGATTCGTGATACTCTATATGCTATCGAAGTTTGAGCATTCGATTCAGAGACACCCTGTACATATGTGTATATATAATGTATATATATCGATAATATGTCACACGGTGCAACCAGCGTTATAACATTACGGTCTTGGTACGTATACAAAAAAAAAATAAGTGTTTCTACTGTATGTCCCAAGTAAAGGAGGAAGAAGCTAATTGTAGAGATAGAGACGGAAGGAGATGTATATATATAGACAGAGAGAGAAAGAAAGAGAGAGAGAGAGAGAAAGAGAAAGATAGTGTGTATGTGTAGTACTTGATAGGTAAAAGAGCTACATAGCATTAACCCGTGCCAGCTGGAATCTAAGGCAGGGCGATACTTCATATATTATATAGCATACATACGCGTATGTATACATTGTATATTATATAGTATACAAACGTATATGTATACGTATATTATATAGTATACCTACGTGCATGTATACGTATATTATAGAGTATACACACGTGCATGTATACGTACATTATATAGTATACACACGTGTACGTATGCATATATGTATAGTATACACACGTGTACATATGCATATATTATATAGTATACACACGTGTACGTATGCATATATTATACGTGTGTATACGAAACGAAAGAGATTAAGAATTGCGGGCCATGTTTGTACGCGTGTATATGTATAATATATTATATAAATATATATATATAAGATCTGTCTAGATTAAAGGGAGAGCCCTCGGGAGCTCTTGTGTTTAATCGAGGAACCCCGGGAATTTCTCTTTCGATACCTCCATGAAACGGGCTATTACCTGAAGGTCCTGTTTCGCCGCTTCCGCGCCAGCCCTCGTGTGAAATGTCACGAATCCCACCGGCTGAAATCAAACAGAATAAACACGTCATTCACTTAGTTCTTGTTACTTTCGTCAATATTAGGTGTACAAGTTCCCTCCTCGGCACAGGCTCTCTCTCTCTCTCTCTCTCTCTCTCTCTCTCTCTCTCTCTCTCTTTCTCACACACACATCACCTTTCATCAGTTTTAACGCGACGGTAGAACTTTGGTTATCCGAACTAATCGAGATAGCATGACTATAAGTGTAGTAGAACATAGTTATCTATGTCGCAGTGCTAGAGTCAACCCTTTCGTCGACTTCCCAAATTTATTTTGTTGTAGACGAATATCTTTGGTGCTAGAATTAACCCTTTCGCCGACTTCCCAAATTTCTGTTCTGTTGTAGACGAATATCTTTGGTGCTAACCCTTTCGCCGACTTCCTAAATTTTTATTCTGTTAAAAACGAGTATCTTTGGTGCTAGAATCAACCCTTTCGCCGACTTCCTAAATTTTTATTCTGTTGTAGACGAGTATCTTTGGATCAGGTGCAAGGTTTAACGACTTATTAAAAATGTGCAGATACTCGAGAGTACAATGTTTCCGTGTCGAGTGGAAAAAGTTCAGAGCCGGTAAATATTCTGTAACATGCGAAGTGGATCGTATCGCGGCGATATTATGAAATGGTAACCACGATACGGAGATGTCCGTGATAATCGAGTACTTAGCCAAGACATGCAATCTTTACTTAAATGCAAGTATCGAACTATGTTTGTCTCTTAAATCGTGTGCAACATGTGACAAGCATATTGAGAATTTTATTTTTAATTTTTAACGACAGCGTCTTCTAAATTTGTATTTCTTCTGATGAAGTCTGTCATTAAGCTTCCTTTGTTACTTATATTATGTCAAGGTTATATTATTACAAATTTACTTATGTTATTGACAGAACAATATGTTTTTATTTGTACTATTCACATAGCACATCTATAGGTCCTATTTTATAAACTTTGATCATTTATGTCATTTAATTTCGTGTTGGAAATATCGTTAAATCACTTTCCAAATTACAACAATATAAACGTAATTAATCTATTAAAGATAGTTATAAGCACTTTAAACTTTCTATATTTGCTGTATGGTAGGCGAATTAAGAAGCTTTCTTTAAATACGGTGGAATTGCTTCTCAATAATTACCTTTTAGATATAACGCGAATATAAAGTGTTCCACGTTCAAAAGGATATTCCGCATGCAAAAACAAATCGGAAATCTACTTTATGATTCGTTTATATCACGCCCCGTTTCCGGGATAATCGATTTCACAAGTTTGTTTGAAATGCATGGCTTTGCGATTTCAATTTCAATTATCTTGAAAACAGCGCATCGTACGAATAAATTTGCTACCAGATTTGGTGGAACACTTTATATAAACGCGTTATAACAACAAATATATACGTATGTATCTATACACGCATAACGAGATGTACAAGAACTAAATACGGCAGAAAGATTGCTATTTAATACGTTTTTGTTTTATGAGTACGTATAGTTAATCGCAAACATTAACATAAACGTTTAAACTATAAAAGGTTGTTCTAAAAAATAGGGAAATCATTTGAATCATTTGACCCAATTCCGAAGAAGTTATTCTTTTTTCGATGTCCGAATATATTAGCGCTTAATTTACATTACACGTGCACGACAAGTATAACGTTACGTTGACACTTTCATTCATTACTGTAGCGACATTTTTCACACGGTTATTCGACTCCACACGCTTTCCCAGCGTCGCTATAAATACTTCCTTTCTAGTAATAACCGAACAAACGACTCCTCAGCTGTAATAAATGGACAAGTGTTGCTTAAATCTTCTTTACGTAACCGCTGGGTGATGCGTGCGACGCGACGCACGATTCATGGTGTCATAAAAAAGGACAATCATTCACAACCATAGAGCATTAAATGAACCGAACAAAGGGGCCAAAGTACCACACACACTCGTAAAACACTGCGAATTACGGTTCGCGGTGTAATTAATCACGGCGTTCTTCGGCACTGGTTCGGTGCTTTCCAAAAATAATCCGAGCGAACCGAACCTCGTCGAATTTTATGTTAATTTCGTTACTTATATGCGAACATATTTATAACTTGGAAGTTGAGCTTCGTTGGATAGATTGAACGATTGTTCAATCGAAGGGCTCTTAGGTTTATGGATTTTACAAGTGCTATTTTTATTTTAATTTTTAACCTTGCATCTTAAATGTTATTTGCTAATATTAATTGTGAATGTGAGCTTACAAACATTAATCGTAAATATGAGTTTACAAACATTAATTAGTAGCAAAATGTGTAGTAAATAGAATGTTTCTTAATATTTATAAATAATATTTTGAACGGACACACCTTTGCGATAGAACCGTACCCAGGTAAAAAGAAAATTATAACAAATCTTTTTCTTATTTTCTCATGTAAAATCATTTTTATGTCAGAAATGGAATCTTATTCGGGAACTTTAATATTTCTCCGAAGTTCATTGTTCATCGTACTCTATATAAATGATTTTTTCGAATTTTTACTCCAACGTCCAAAGCAACCATAAATTTAGTTATAATATGCACGTATCCGCACCGCATGTTTCTATTACGATGCGATATATCGAATTTAAAGGTCAACGCGCACGGGCCATTTCCTTAATTTCCTAGCCGGTTCAATCAATATTTATGCCACATTCGTCGTTTTACCACATCGCGTCGCTGAAATCCAGCGATAGTCAAATGACGAATGCGGCAAAAATATTGATTTATGTGGCTCGAAAGTAGCTGAGACGTCGCCCGTCTGTGTCGGCTCCAACACACCCTGCCACGTTCATTTTTAATGGTTATGTCTACCGGCATTTAAAAACATAAAACGCAACTATGAATAATGTCGAACATAAATGTTTCTTACTGTCTTATTTTATGTATCGTGTGCTGGGTGTCACTATAGTTATTTGAAAGTCAACTCGTTTATTTCTTAAATGATAATAATTTTTAACACGGGCTCTCATTATACAGAGAAATAAAAGAAAATTATCAAAGTTCTTTATTGTCTCTATGATAATATTAATTTTACTATTTTCATGATTTTTTAATTTCCAGTATTTACTTTACTTTTCTATTTTCGTATCTTTATCAACTTGACAATAATATTTTTTTCATCTATATTTACTTGATATTTTTGTATCTTTATTAACTTCATACTAATATCTTTATATCCTTGTTAACATGATATTAATATTTTTATAATTATTCTTCTTAACTGTATCTTTTAAATTTTTATTATTTTATCGAACAATATTGCAATGTAATAGCTACTCTGTAATAGGTATTTTGTTGGCAACTATACGTCTTTTTTATTCTAAAAGCAGAAGAAAAATTAGCATGCTTTGTACCACCAACAAGTAGTAATAGAAATGTTTTTTTAAATTCACTCTTTACTTCTACCGTTTCGTGGTAATTCCGCATTCGATTATAAACCTTATTACGATCCCCAAGGACTCGCAGCACAGAGTACAATAACGTGGCGAGAGAGTAAAAATAGCGGCCGACTTTTGGATCCAGCCTTGCCTATCGACAGAAATTATTATTGCGCCTTTCGTGTCCGTATAGATGAAATGAAATTCTTGATAAACCCGCGCGCCCGGGGGTTTCGTGATTTTTCATTTCGTGACATACGTTACATTCTCGGAATTCTTATCGGGACACAGAATTTCCGAACGTAATACACTGTTCTACCCGAGCCCATTTTTATCAGCGCCGTCCATCGTGCGCTGACCGCCCGGTACCGTACATGTAGGTTAATAGTTTTGCACTCGCCACATAAAGAAGCGCAATCAATTTTCGCGTTTCTTTCGCCGGTGTTTCTGCGCCCGCTCGAAATGGAATCGTTAATTTTTCGGATTTTACATAAATCAAATCAACGAGAAATACAACTAGGCGTGCCGGTTAAATTAATTCGGTGCAGGCGGCTCGATATTTTCTGAGTCAGCGATCTTTGGCGGTAAAGTGCATTGTTCGTGGGAGTGTCCGGTAGATATTTCGATAATAACAATTGAACGAGTGCCAATTAATAACATTGGAGCCATGTTATTTTGCAGAAGGAATTTCTCTTTAGACTTCACCAGTCTTTTTAGAGCTGCCTTTCTTTCTATCGAAAAATTCGAATTTTGTCGAATCGCAGACTTTTTAATATAAATTTTATTTCATCGAAAAATCAAAGCTAATGTTTACCATATAAGCTTGCATTCTAAAAAGGCTGGTGAAATATCTAAATAAATTATATAATATATAAATCATGTCATAGCTCGGCACTCATTTCTTACTTCATCTTATCAAAATTATTAACAAAAATTATTTATTTCACTTGCAGAGGTTAAGTAGACGCATAGGAATTATTACGATCGATTGCAATAAAATTCGTACCTTGTTTCTTAATAACACTTAACCTCTTAGCGTACTTTGACGAGTCCGACACGCGATAAAAATTACAGTAATCAATTCTTAAGTATATTATTCTATTCTTTAAAATTGGCAAACAATTCTAACCTCTTGTCATTAATATTATTCAAATAAATTCAAGCACAGAATGAACATTAATATTCTAAGAAATGAATACCAGTCGAAAAATTCCTAATCGCAGCAACTGTGAATAAAAAGGTACGTCAAAGGGTTAACAAGAAGGCTCGAGGAAATTTCTTGTATCCGCGATCTTCGTGCACGTGTTTCCTACGGTTTCAACTCGAAAATATTCCAAAGGACGGGAAAGTAAACTGTCAATGAGAGAAAAACAAGCCCCGCCTGGCAATTCCAGCGATTCACTTTTGCCATAGTGAGACGAATGCAATTTGTTCGGTCGGGGGTAAAGAACAAGTGCGGAATCAGAAAAAGAAAGGAACAGAAAGATAGAGAGTGAGAGAGAGAGAGAGAATAATTCGTTCCATCCGCAAGTACTTTTAAAAACTTCGTCCGTCGCAATTGAAGTCGCCTCTTTTGCGCGGGTAGGGAAAAAAAAAATTATTGAATAAGACAACTTCTCTTGAACGGCAAGTCGTTTCACGTTCGCCGACTGCCTCTGCGCGCCCGTTGTCGCACGAAACTGCTGTCCTAGTCAGCCCGCCATCATAATTTCCCAACCCCTTCGATTATGCGGGATTCCGCTGCACGCGGTACGCCGACGTCGAGTGCCATACATGCATAATTCCGTACTTGCACTTTTCCACAATTGTGCTTACCCCATACAAATCTGTTTTCTCTGCTGTCTCCGCCCCATTCACGGCGTCCTACGCTCGTCCCGCCTGCGGCAGACATTTTTGCCGCAACGGAAAAATAACGCGCTTGTTTACGGTCTTGTTTGTTTTTTTCAGGCGTATAGTTTATTCGATCGATTTATTTTAATGGAGATTGTAAAGCTATTCGAATCAATTATTGGAGTAGAGATTGTAAAGTTATTCGAACAAATCATTTGAATAGAGATGGTAAAGTCATTCGAAAAAATTATTTGAGTAGAGATGGTAAAAGTAGACGAACAAATTATTCGAATCGAGGTTGCAAAGTTATTCGAATTATAATGCGAATAATCGTAAAAATATACGAATTTATTCGGATACATTTAAAATCGATTCGATTTCAACTACTTATAGAATTATAAAATTGTCAATATCTTTCTTTTCAATTATAGAAAGATTATAATTTAGTTACGCATTAATGATCAATTTACCCAAAAGTAACCAACAAATTTTTGTAATAATTATTCTAGATATAGTCTAGTACAGCAATATTAATATTTCAAAAGAATTCAAGTCTCTTTTGTGTACACTTTTTGATAACGTTCTGCTGTGCTTGAATAAGTGCAAAATAATCATTCCCACTATCGAACCCTTTTGACAAACCCAAAAATTGCATCACCGTCTTTTTTTACATATTTCTACATAAAACAGTTCATTTCGCAGAAACAAGAATAATAAAAAAGGTTTTGCCAATTAAAGAGGTTCCTCTTTATGTTTCATAACATAAACCTTCTCATTTTTACATTTTTACCAACTCGCGACTCTATAAGCAATTTATTTCAATATTTCGGCATTCTTATTTCAATCGAAAAAATGATTGCAAAAGATAACGATTTTCGTTTTTTTTCGAATCGGTCACCGACCGTGGCCCGAATCGAAATGAAACACGCCCCGTTGCGTTACGAAAATGTTGCTCGGCTATCTTCCGGTGAATTTCTCTCGATGAAGCAGCGCCAACGAAAAGTAATCGCGCGTGGTACAAAAGCTATGGAAAATTCATAAAATCGCGTCAGCCAGTGACAGTGATATAAGCGAAGCTGGAAGACGGGACGAGCGTGCGTGGTTCCGCGTGGGATACAAGAGTGCGAAACGGTGTCTGCTTTTTAAGCGATCCTACGAATTTCACTCGGGGATAAAGTCGGAGGATGCGCGTCAATTTCAATGCGAAAGTTTGCGAAACAGGTAAATAACATTTCTCGTTGTGGAACAGTTAGCGAATTGTACGAGATAATTAGGTAGTCGATGTTACGATATTTAGGAGGAATGCGTTTTGGCTGCAGGCTTGTTTCGAACCAATTGGACGAGCTACGTGATAAGATTTAATAAATCTAGAATTGTATAAGTAATGTTTCATGTGTAATATAATATGATATAATAAAATATAGAATATGATATGATATGATATGATATAATATAAAGAGGAAATCGATATCAGAACGAACCTATTTACAGGCAGAAATATTAACAATTAAACAAAACAAGTGGAGCACGCCATCAGGATTGCTGATAACACAGTTACATGACTACTACATCCACAACGTTAATCGATTTCGATGAAAATTTTATTATCCATATATTTTACCGTGTTCTACAAAACGAACTATTTAATTTTGTATAAAAACATTGTTTTCCTATATTTTTCTATTTTTAACCAACTCTTGCAAAAATTTGCTTTCTCATACATTACTGCACAATCATCTTTAAAATTCGATCGCTTAGTTGAGGAACTGATGGCATAATTTTCATTTTCACGAACCGCGTATGAGGCGCCATTAAAATTGTTGCAACTTGTCCCAAAATTATTTTTATAGATATCGTGAAAGCTTAGATTGAAAAAATTGTTGAAAGTGTAATTGTTATATGAGTGACGTTATAAAATTAATTTTGTTATATAAAATGGAAGTGTCAGAAGCCAGATAAATTATTATAGACATAAAGTTGATTTGGCGTCGAGGGCAAAGCGTTAAAGACACTTGTCACTGTATACTTGTATATTAGAATGAATTTTAACCCTTCGCACTCAAAGCCATTTTAATAAATCTGAAATTTTTTTTCCGGTTCCTAATATTTCCATTCTATACAACAAAATGTACTTTTATGCATACGAAATTGATTTTTGCGACTCGCGCTAACAGTGCCACTATTTAACAATCTTTTAAATCTAAACTTTATCGATATAAAAATCATCTTTGGATAATTTAAATAAAACAATTTTAACGTTGCCTCGGACTCGCCACTCGAGCGCAAAGGGTTAATAGTTTCTTCCCCGTCCAAGTTCGATATCCAACAAATCGAAGGGCACCGTAAAGTTTACCATTGAATTGAATGAAACGTGTTCGCAGGGTGCGCGATTCGATATGATAAGGCGGGAGGGGTTAATGCGCGCGGCTCTCGACCGTATAGAAAGTAAAAGAGTTACAACGGGTATAAGAATCGTAAAAAGGTATAAAAAGCGTAAAAAGTATGGAAGGTGGAACCGGCGGAGATTTTGCCGGCAACAGAACCGTCCTGTCGACGTTGCGCCGCACACGAAATAAGTCGGTGCACCGCCGCTGCTGTTGCGTTGGCTCCGTGCAATCAGGCCTTCGCGGACCGACCCCCCGGCCGGTCACTGGCACTGTTCGGTACGAATCAATACGAGACAGTTTCAGCTACCATTTGTTTGTTCTAATTGCCCCCTTCGTCGCGGTGGCAAATTGTGTGCTCGCACACCGTTCCCGCCTGTTACGATTTTCATGGAATATTGAATTTATTCCGGGATTTCATTTCTGGACACGGTGTAACGGCCGCATTGCGGATGTTTATGCGATTCTAATACAATATATCGTGGGGCGCGCCAGTTTGCCGGTCGACAAACATTACCGTGCACACGTGGACACAAAATCATTGTTGATTTGTCGTGTGTCGACTTTTTAACACGAGCGCGGGGTCAACCAAATATGGGGGTGACACTAATTTCTGACCAATTTTGAAAATTTATTTTTACTGTAATATGTTTGAATAATTGAATTTGACTAGAATGTTTCGGAGACGAAAGAGTTCTAATACCACCACCTATGATAAATATTAACTTTCTAGCTTCGCTTTAATTAATTAAATTGTTTTAACTGTGTGAGTATTTTAGTGGTCGATTGTCGACAGTCAACGTGTTAATCGTAACTATGACATCGTGTCGGACTCGTTTTTATTTGAAATCGAAATTAAGATCTGTTCTGTTTCACAATTTTTATAATAAAGAAATATATTCCACAATTTCCAATCGAAGCAGCTTCGCGATTTCAATAATTACAAAATTAGTATGAGCTAATATGCCGAATTTCTGTTAGAGGTCGCATCTAATTGCCATGTTAATTTCTTTTAATTTCTCTAATTTCCATTTTGGTTTAATTTCACCCAAGTTTCAGTAACGAGATCGATCGATCGCCGAAACACTGTTCCGATTTCGTCGGGCCGATGCGCGATGAGGCGACGCGCGACGTCATTTGGCATTCTTCGGAGGAAATGCATTCCTTTTACGCGATCGATATCATCCCTGCCGCGTTATTTTAGAGAGCTTCGGGATGCGGGTAAAGGGCAAAAGCGTCGCGCAGCTACGCGATGTGAACACGAGCGTGCATACATGTACATACACGTACGTACACGTGCATACACGTACAGTCATTCCCATAAGTATTCGTACCCCCATTGCTTATAAGAGAAATCTGTTGAAATCAAGGGATGCATGTAACATTTTGCAATAAACTTTTCATTATGAATGAACACATGTATAAAGTTCATTTATACCAAATTATAACAAAATTGATTAACTAATAAACAAAAATATATCGATTTTACTCATCGTAGTACGTAATAACAGTCGGCAAAAGTATTCACATACTTTGTGTGCATACACGTACGTGCACATGCATAGATGTAGCCGCGTGCACGCGCGCGCGACGAACACAGACACAGAGGGCGGACAAGAACGTTAATGCTTTAACGGAGTGGAGATTTTATAGCGTTAGCGGTGCAAGTTGTCGCGTGCACTGGTTCCACCAGCGGCGCATAATTTAATGCTATCTCGCTGGATTATATACCAGGTCCGAGCCGACATGATGGCTTCCGCGGAGGTATAAAATTGACGTATTTTTTTTTTCCCCCCAAGAATCGATTAGATGTTTTTCCGTGTTACGTGACTCACGTAACGCCGGCCGCCATCGTCGTCGACGTGGCCGTCGTCGTCGTCGCCGCGCCGCGGGAACACCGTTTCCCCATCGTCCGTGACCTCCGTAACATTGTAATTGTGTTGTAATTGTTGCTCGCTACGTATCATTAACTTTACACTGCATCACGGCTCTGAATTTGGGAGCTCGCGTGTAAATTTAAACGTACCGGGCATTTTTATCCGAGAACTAACTTAGATGATGCGAGAGATTGAAATTTCTCTTCGATTGGTTCCTTAAAAAAATTTTATTAATTCTTTGGTTGCCACGTATTTTATATATGAATTATTACAATTTTATGGAATATTGCAGAACTAACTTAGATGCGAATGATTGAAATTTCTCTTCAATTGGTTCCTTAAAAAAATGTTATTAATTCTTTGGTTGCCACGTTTTTTATATATAAATTATTACAATTTTATGGGATATCACAGTTTTATGAAGATTCTTCCGCTTCGAATAATTAAATAGAAACTTTCTCTGTTGCACGACGATTAATTCTTTCCACTCGAGTGGTGACTCTGGGGCACCACTAAAATTATTCTATTACGTTGCAAAATAATGTTTAGATTGAGAAAATTATCAAGTAGTAAAACTGTTGGCAGGAATCACAAAAGTAAATTTTGTATGGATAAAAATTGATTTTGTTAAATAGAATGGAAATACCACGAACCAGAAAAATTATTCAAGATTTACAGTTAAAATGGCTCCGAATGCAAAGGGTTAATTCTTTCCACTCGATTGGCAATTATGAGTCAAGATTCAAAATTGTTGAATCACAAAATAATTAGAAATAATTATTCCGGGAGATTTAGAAGTTTGAACAGCAATACTCTTCAACCGCGCCAAAATCTAATACCATAAACTAATAAGTATATCAAATCGATACTAAACAGATTCTTAAAAATAGCATCGACCAAATCGCCCTTAGCCTAAACTCAAACAAAAATCAAAGATAACAATTATTTTGTCGCAGCAATTATTATAAAGAGAATCAAAGTATCCTGCATCTTCGAACTCAATAAAATATACTAAAAAGTTGATTGCAAATAAGTTGTTTAGTAGAATAAAACTCCAACGCGCGAAATTCCTTCGAAATAAAAGTTAAAATAAAAATCGATAAGAAAATTGTATCGTTGATTTTATTCGCATCAATGGAGAAATTGTATCTTTTGTCTGGCTATAGTAGATTGCCGGGACACCGCGCTGTAGAATACTATACACCGTGCTCGATCGAAGAGAAGAGGAAGAACGGACAGTAGGAAGAAAGTCATCGAAATTATGCAAAATCGCTTCGATCGGGGAGCGAATTCGATCGAACGTTGCCGTTCGCAAGTTTTCCCATCTGTGAGGTTACCGGAGAACAACCGCGCAGAGAAATCTCGATACTTTGTCGAGCTGTTCCACGGTTGATGGGAAAGCATCCGAAACCGAAAGAAAAGGGAATCGCGACGACGACGACGACGACGTTCCCGAGAAAGAATCGGTCCGCGAATTCGCCTTCTATTTCGGTGAACGAATATGGAAAACAGCGTATCGGCCGGCGGGTCAACCTTTTCCTGCGCAGAAATCTAGGACAGATCCGTCGACCTGTTAATGCAGTGTGGAACAATTTTTCTTTGTCGTGAGCCACGCGAGAAGATACGGCAATGATACCGGCTCGTATAATAATCAGTTCTTTGCAATAACCATCAAAATGTGGGACAAGCATGCCACGATCATTTATCACCGTGCCTTTCTTTAGGATTAATATGTTTGATTAGGTTCGGTGTTGAATTATGCGAAACGTAATTCTCTTGGGAAAATAATACCTAATCGCTTCCAACGTACCGTTTCCAGGTACGTGTTGCAATAATTTTTGCGAAATTGAAAATCAATTTTTTAATTATACATTTAGTCTGTATAATTAAATTTCATGTGCGTCATATATATATATATATATTGAAGTTACGTGTTACAAACATTCAAGTTTATGTATTAAGTAATATTCGAGACTCGACTTTCGGCGAATAGAGTGTCTGGATTTTGTAAATTTAAGCGTACAGACTTTGTGTGAATTTAACACCACTGTACAACTTGCACAGTGTACAATAGAAGTTTACAACAGTTTACAATAGAATCGCCGGACTTTTTACGACATATCTTTCGTTAATATGTTTGTCCAATTTGTTTATAAATCTGCCTGTAAAATCTATAAATCTTCTCAACGCATTGAAAATCGTGTCTCGCTGATTCGAATGGTTGTAAAGTAATTTAAGCATTTGCAACGGCAATGAAAATGTTCTTTTGCTATAAATGCTATAAATATCGATTGCTATAAAATGTAAATGGCATTTGTCAAATGAGAAAAGATTCTCTTATATTTAACGGTAGAATATGAAATAAGTGTTGCGACTCACCGACGCTGTTTTCCCATTTTTACTCGTGACTTTCAGCAGGGACCCCTCATACCCCTGAAACAAAAATGAAGATCAACATATTATTGGTATATAATTGATTCACCAGTTTGCTGTTTTAAAAGAGTTTCTTAATAAAAAGAATTCTCCGATCCTATTTTATATAAATATTCATGAGAAGATAATAATTTTCAGATGTTAAAAGCTTCAGGTTATGTTATCTTGAATGGATAAATTAGGTGGTTTATTAACAAACTACGTCCTCGTTTAACTCGGTATAACATTCGCAACATGGTTGATTTTTAAGATCAAAATTATCTAATTTAAGATCAAAAGTAAACTCTACGTAAAAGTATTTATTTTTTCTTATTGATTTTATTTCAATTTTTCTTGTTAATAATTTTAACAATTTAGTAAGGACGATGATATCCTTAAATTCTTTTTATCTTTACACTGTATCAAATTTTACATACTCGATTTTGTAATATATGCACAAAACCCGCGGACTAATTACTGCTGTTTAACATTTTGTCAGGACTTTAAACAAAATAACGAAATATTAATATTATATCATCGCATTATTAATTAAATAATAGCTTTCAATAGTCCAATTATTAATATCAATTATTATCGAAGGTACTATAATACAATAATTACCATTAATTTTAATAATTACAAAATAATCTAATTTAGCTTATATTGTCAATATGCGTCACTCGGGTTACATGATACATCGGTTATAATAATCGGAAAATACTGTTTTCGAGGGATCGAACAAACATTCGATTTATAATGCGTACAGAGTGCTTCGTTTTAATTCCATCGCATAATTATCTACTAAACGATTCATTATTCGAAAGACTGTTTTAAATCAAACTTGTCAATTTAATAAAATAATCGCTGCGAAAATAATACGTGGCTCAATTAAAATAACGTGTGGCTTAACTAAAACAACGTATATTAATTTTTAGACACACACATTGTTATTTTTGTTCAATTGTATGTCACGATAAAAACTTAGACAATATAAAATAACAAATGACTGATTTATTGATTTAACGCTGGTCTCAATTGGTAGTAAAATTTAGTCTTATTAAAAAATTATTGTCGTGATTGGTTTCGATTGTTTAAACACAGTAATTTTAATATTAGTGACACGAGTCTCTCACAAAATGAAGAAACAAACAAATTGGTTGAAAAAATAGACAACCTTTTTCCCAGAGATCCATCTCTCGTTCGGAAAGTGGAAAAGGGTTGAAAATAGCGAAGAACAATGTTTCAATCAGAAGACTCAAACAATTTGTTCTAATCGAATAAAAACCATCGATGAAGTTTCGCGAGTCTAAAAATTCGAGTTTCGAATTTTTGTGAATTCGGAGTTCCTTTTTCCCGAATTTTTTCTATCTCAGCGAAATAAACAGAGCGTTTCCATGCTCGGCTCGTTCGCGAAACTCATATCCCGAGCCTGTTCCACATTTTCCTTCCTTGATTTGTCGCTCGCGCGCGTATTGGCACATTCCATTAACACCATTTAAATGTGTTTGCACGGCGAACGTTGTTGATTCGTCTGCGAAGTCACCGAAAACTTTTCGAAGCGAAACGAACGTGTGTCATCAATCGACGAGAAGGCACGGAAATTCGTTTATATCTCGTAATGGACGAACGAAAAAGGGGGACAGGCGATTTCGTTATACCTTTTCGGAAATCAATTTTTAGACAGACAAATTGCACTCGCAAGGAAAAACAACGTTCCGACGATATACTTTGCCTTTTACGGACCGACCGTCGAGCGAAATATAAACAACAACGAACTTTCAGAATTTATTGCAAAAGCCACCAAATATGTTACAAACGTGTTCAAGGTTCGACGTTGCGAGCTATAGTAATCATTGACCCTTTGCATTCGGAGCTATTTCAATTCCGTATTTAAAATTAAAGTAACTCACTGTATTTTATATGATCTATCCACTGAATTTATTACAATATTACAGTGTTAAATAATGTTAAACGATGTTATTATAACGTTAAAATTATTTTGAAACGTGATGCAATCATTTTTCATGGCGCTTTAGAGTCGTCGATCGAGTGCAAAGGGTTAACTATCTGACTTTCATCAACTCAATTGTTCCGTTGACGCAAACATTATTTTTCAACCTTTGCTTCACGAAATATTTTATTGCAACCACAATTCAAAGCGACAAAAGTCAGGTTATGTCATTATAAATAAATAAAATTTATGGCCTGATAATTATTTTATTCACTGATATATCCTAGGAAAATATCAAACATTTCCTACAATGAGGACGTCTTATTAAAAAATTATTGTCGTGATTGGTTTCGATTGTTTAAACACAGTAATTTTAATATTATTAATTCAAAGCGACAAAAGTCACGATATACATACATAGGGTGTACGCAGCGTGATTTCTATCGACTGGAATTGTTTTCGACGATTAACATGCGGCACGCAGTATAAATTCTGCGGAACAATCCTATTACAGAGCTAATCGTAAATTTATGATTTCACTAGATAATAATCGAGAGAAACATGAACCAGAATAACCGAGTCGCGAGCAGCGCCACTGCCATGACGGCGCGCTATACTAATGATATCCGAGTTAATGTAGCAAATGAATCGCTGGAAAGTAATTAATACTTGAATAGAGAAGGGTATAGGACGCTTTTAACAACAAAGTATTTTCTTTTTCGTTAATAATATTGCTAATAATTGTAGTAAGTAATAATATTGCCAATAATGGTAGTAAGTAATAATATTACTAATAATTATAGTAAGTAATAATATTGCTGATATTATACGGAACATGTGTGCAGAAACATTTATTAGTTTTTAATATTGGTTTAGAAAATAGATTTAACCCTTTGCACTGACGACTCAGAGTCGCCACGAAAAATTGTTACATCGCGTTTGAAAATCATTTCTAGGTTATTAAATTGACTTATATTTAAAGCAGTGCTGAAATCGCAATTACCATAAGTTGTTACAGGATCAATTTTATATACATTTAACCCTTTTCGAACGAGAGGGGACTCTCGGTCGCCACGGCATTCCTTTGACAGGACGAGTGAGAGGCGAAAGTCGGTGTTTATGTTAAGATAATTTGTATATAAATTATATAATTGCATATAATCGTATATAAATTATATTTGTATTATATACAACTTAAAATAATGTAGCTAAATAAAATACTATGGCTAAATAAAATACTGTAGCTAAATAAAATACTGTAGCTCTGAAGAACTATTTCATATTTGGAAATAAAATGACATCGTTGCAAAGGGTTAAACTGCACCCTGAACAGATCGAGTCGATTACATTCCACAAAATTAGCATTTCAAATGTACTTTATCGCTACGAAACGCGTCGGCTACATTATCAGACGTCAAATGAAATTCAACAGTGTTCATATATACGCTCTCTTTGTTGACCCTGCGTTGGTCTCTTCGTCCACGGTCGGCTTCCTGCGCGTCGACTTCTGTAAGGTAGCCGACGACCATACAGAATGGATAATAGAGCGAAAACTGTCAAGCGCGACATTATGGATTCAATACGGTCGTTTCGGCCGCGGATACGTCAAAATTTGAGCAGCCGGGTTTCTGCCGTTGCTCGGAAAATATCGTCGAGCCAACCGTTCAAACGATGACACAGAATTGCGAAAGTGTAAGTTTACGGGGCCATTAAACGTTCGCGCCGTAAAAGCAAAGGAAACGCGTCTCGAGCCGCCGGCCGGTGGTGGTGGTGGTGGCTGTACACCGGGCTCTCGTCGCGACAATCTTCGGCTTGTCATCCATTATTTTCAACGTGGAATATCTGCTGGCAACGTGTCTCGAGGAACTTCGGCTCGCTGAGGAACCGGACGATATTTCAGATTTCATTAACACGCGTTTTCTCTACCGGGGCCCCGATGCTTATACGCGCGTGGTACATACAAATATAACACGCGTACTCATAAGTTTATTGTGGCCAGTAAAAGCCGGGACGACGACCATGCCAGCGCGAACGAGCGACCGCGTCCGGGATTACACGGCGGCGTGTGTGCCAGCGTGCTGTGTCCCTACGATGTAAAGAGCGCCGGGGAATCGTGTAACACGCTGTCCATATATCACTCGAACGACCCGCGCCCGCCGTCGAGTTATGCGAACCTGTCCCGAGTACTCGAAACATTCGGGATTGGAACCGGAACGACGCGCGACCAAGAAACACCGATCGGAAAATCTTCTATTGTAGCAGCCGAGACTTACGGGGAACGCCATCGGATCGATGGTAAAGTGACGATAAAGCAGAAAAAGTTTTGATAGAAATTATATGAAATATAATTATGAAAGTGGTTAAGTCAAAATTTAAAAATTTATTTTATCAGTTATTTTAAACGAAATTTATTCAATGTAATTTTTTCGATATCGTCAAAACTGAACGAAAATATTGTAATTTCAACATTACATGGAATTCATTTAGTGTTAATTATGAAAGTGTCTAAAGTCTAAGGTCTAAGTCTAAAATTTAAAGAAATTATGTAAACATAACTAATGAACATCCTGAAAGCTTCGTATTGCTTCCATATTAACCCTTTGCACTCGGCTGGCGCCTCTGAAGCGCCAATGAAAATTCTTATATAATTAACAAAATAATGTTGGCATTATTAAAGACCATTCTGTTGAAAACGTAACAGTTTTACCAGTCACAAGACTCAATCTCACATGCATGAATTATACTAAGTGACTATACTACAGTTGGTCAAAATGGCAATTTCGGATCTAAGCTTGAAATGGCATCGAGTGCGCAGGGTTAAAGCGCATTGTTCGCGAAATAACGATAATTGGATTGACAGGAGCGTCGTCCAAAAAATTACAGAGGTAATTCAAAAGACAAATAAAAAAAAAATAGATTTTTTTATTTTAACAAATAAAAAGAAATAGATTTACACATAGACAAATTGACAGAACTTGACTCGAATAACGTCGTCGCCGTGGATCAAACCTATGCACGCGAGACAAATAATTAAACGCGGAAGATCATTGCTGATTAATTATTATTCCATTGAACAAAATCCGCCGGTGTTCTTAATTTTTCTTCTCTACGAATATCACAGAATTTTATTTCTTAATTAGAGCAACTAGATACTCTCGCGAGCGACCGCAGGTCAGATGTCAACAGTTACGCAGGGGGAGGGGGGGAGGGAGAGAGAGAGAGAGAGAGGAGAAATAGCATTAAAAGGAATGCAACGCCGAGTTAAAACGGGTGAAGAGGACGGGAATACAATCTCCGCCGGCATTATAAATATTCCGGTCGGATCGACGCTGTGCTATTCAAATATTAAAGCGGTCCAAGAAAACTGGAGCAATCCGAGCGAATATTTTTAAATCGCCCGCTACGGAAATATTCTCCGTCCCCCCGGTGACCAATCGATGACGAACGATACCGCGCGGGAAGAAGAAGAGATCTGCCAAATAATTATCTTTCGCCTTTCGCCGAGAAAAATATTATGCGATCGTTGGTTACCGTTGTGACTGCATTACGCCAGCTCTTCTTCGTCGGGATACTTTTCTGTGTTTCTTGTCGCGGAATGGTGAATAAAACATTACAGGATGGATAAAAAAAGTCGTACGACAATAGCGGTTCGAGCTGAATGAAACATTACGCGATAGAAACTGTACGATAATATAGAGAAATTGTTACTTTATTAGCATTGTTTTAAACTGTACGCTTTTTTATATTTTTCTTATTCGATTAGAATGGAAAGCCAGAACTGTGAAAGGTGTATAAAGTATCTTGAAAAAGTATGAAAAGTATTTTAAACAAAAAGTGTAAGACATGTTAGAAAGTAACGACGGTGTGCAGGTAATTTGTTCAACGAATGAACAGCCTTGTTATATAAAAATGGTAACGTTTATTGCAGAGTCTTTTCATAGCAAAACTTGTTCAGTAGTTTTACTTTACTTTTGCTTTTAGTCTGCTACAGATTTCATTTGTTTAAACGGAACTGCAACTTAAAGTTCGGAATATTATTTAATAAAGAATATTCTGTGTATTCTTTAGGATTTGTAAAAAATTATCAATTTCGTTAAATATTTATGCATTGAATGAGAGGTCGCAATGATTGCCAGTAAATGAACAATCGATCAGGACGTTAAGAAACGCGAGATTTGAGAAACAATATTTTTTAAACATTATAAAATTCTTTATAAAATATCATCTCTTATATTAGGCATTATCTATATTATCCTTTATATTAGGCATTTCCTATATTATCCTTTATATTAGATATTATCTATATTATATCTTATATTAGATATTATCGATATTATCTCTTATATTAGATATTAACTATTATTTTTATCAATTACAATTACAATTCGTCAGTTTTAAATGTTGTTCGATTACTTTTGCGAACAATTCTATATTCTATCATATTTGTCTAACTCTAAATACAATATCTTAATTGTTTGATAGAATTAGAATATTGCTTTTATTTTATTAATATCAGGAACATGTACACTCCCTCGAATTTGTTGTCGAAAGGCATTCAGTAAATTACACCCGGCTACATCGGAGTTTATGAACACAGCACGAGCTCGGGCGTTTCCCTTTAACGTCCGCGTAATTGCCTTTAGTTTTATTAACCGTAAAAGTTCCGCGGCGGAGACGCGCGCGGAAACCTTCCCACCGAAGACTAGTTTCGTTTAATGGAAATCACATCGAAATTACGTAACTTCGTTTCCGCGGCTCGCGGTATAGAAATGCGACAAACCTTTGTGCTAATCTAATCACCTACAGAAGTACCTCTCTTATATACAGTCTGTGTGTAACATTATGCAAATTCCAATCTCCGCGAGTTAATCTACAAAGAAAGGAGGTTAAATAGAATATATTTTCTTTATCAAAGGTTCCGCAAGATTCTAGATAAAATAAAATTTGCATTGCGTTCGTGTACTATACACGCGGAGGGGGGGGGGGGGGTGTTAATAATTCAGCCGAGAAATGGGCCGATTTTATATATTTCCGTCGCATGCAAATATTAACGGAATGTCCGCGCGAAAACTATAATTCGAATGCCTGAAATTTTGATATCGTGCAACCCTTTTTTTTTTTTTTAAATCATGCTTTGTAACAAAGTTGATCGAAATAAAAGCTTTAGTGAATGAAAGCTTCAATGTCTGAACTTTTTAACGTTTAATACTTTAAAATATTGTTAAACAGCCGCTGATAGTTTCATCGATAATGCCAGGAAATTTTAACGTTTAAAAAAACAACGATGGCTTAATAACTGAATCGAGTAAACATATTTTCGATTGAATCATTTTTAAGGTTAATATTTACAAAACAATTGTTTTAGCTCTTTGAGTTATGTTTTCTCTAGAATTAAAAAACAAGACCTACAATAGCACTAAAAATGATCTTCCGATGTGCCGACGGTTCACAATAGGTTAAAGCGATAGCAACCACGGAAGAATATGTTAAAACGTGACTCAAGACAGTAAAAACGAGAAAGGAACAATGGCGAAGTGACGGGAAAGGAAATTCCGTATCTGGTTTACAGAGAAACCTATTATTCCCGAGTGGTTCCATTTTTCCAACTTTCTTTCCTCGTCGAATAGGCCTGTAACACAAAGGTGGACGAATAATTGGGGGTAAACGCGGCTCGTTAGGAGCGAGAACAAGCGAGCGGAAATAGCATCGGCGGGCTGATCATCGCTCGACTTTCGACCGGTAGCGAGATTCGACGGGAAGTACACCGCGGTGTAAAATAACTAATTACACGTTTTACATTTCAAAATGGAACTTTCCACGAGTACGGCACTCCAGAAGGCTCGCGCCACATCGTACTTTTGATTGCCATGATTTCTGTTGTTTAGCAAACGTGCACTGAACTGAAACAACTTTTAATTGACAATTTTATTAACGTGGACGATTTTTAGCGAAAATATGTGACAGGTGTTCTTTTCGTCTGTCAATGATATACCATGAAGTCAATGCGAATTCAAGATTTAAGTGCAATGAGGACACGCGGCAGAGTCGACGACGAGTAAATGATAAAACTAAAAATAATATAATTTAATTGTATTATACAGTCTTTCTTTATAATATTAATACAATCTTTTTATTTATTCGGCATTTTTTCCAAATTGCCTGCCATTATTATATATATTGTAGTTTTGTTCACCATATTAATTTCTTTTTTTATTAATTTTTCTCTCAACAACATCTTTCACTACATTTGCAACGTACATCTACGGCATTACTATATCAAATTACTCTGTTAAAATATGTTCTAAGATATGTTCTAATATATTTAATGATATATATGGATTATTTCTCATAAAAAGAAAAATATGGAAAAATACAGAATAACTTCTTTTTGTTTAGAACTTCTCTTGCGACAACTTCTTTTTATTTTCGAAAAATTCAAATCTTGAAGTTCGCTTACGTCGCTTGACGAGCCGCGTCTTAGTCCTCCGCCGAACTTTGGACAACCCTAACCACTCTCTATTGACAAACGCGAACTTTTATGTCAAACACTATTTCACACTGTGTATACAAAGTACAAGGAGACTCGTAGTGGCGAAGAAGGAAGAGAGTAGTCGCGGTAACAGGCGACGTCCGCTCAACTATTCCAACGCCTTCGGAGGGCCATTTATCTCGCCGTGTCGAAAGGGCGGAGTGTCCTAAACGACGAGAACGAACAAACAGCAACGAAACGAGTGCCGGGCGTAGAAACGTTTAGCGGGAAACCCTTTCGTTGCACGAGGCAGGCTATCAGGTACATATGTACGCATACCTGAGATAGCCGAACTCGTCGCGAACGAAGGACATTCGCTGACGCGACGCTGTCGGATGAGTCTGGCTACCAGTTGTGTCAACTAGAACCATTGGAGGGAGCAGGCTCGCGTCGGATGTAGGTGACAATGGATCGCTCCAATGTCATCCCAAAAAAGTCACAACACATAGAAAATCATCAATTATAGGAATTTGTCGATAGCCGTCAAAATCTAGAAAATTTAAATTAAAAGAAGAACCTAAACCACCATAAGCAAGCGTGATAAAACACAGACATAATTGCTTCCATTGAACACATATATTGTATTATAATAATCATAATTTAATCATTACGATTCTGCATAAAAAAGTATCACACCAAATACTGTATAAAATACTGCATAGTTAGCGAGGTATCAGCGAAGGTAAATGACGATTATTAGGAAAGACCATTAATCAACATGACTGTGTTAACACAACGTGGTCAGACGACTTTGTGTACGATAGACCGATCAGTATTGGTAAAGACAGTCGCAGATGCTACATACATAGTTAACAACGTATTAGTCGTGCATGCACTGTAATAACAGCAGGAACTCTTGAAAATGTTTCTCGTTCTATAATATAATGATAAGATTACGTAATTTTATTCACTGTAGCAGCAGTTCGAATATCGCTTAAAATAAAACATTAGAACCTTGATAATGAACGAATTTAATTAATATCTCAGTAAGTATGTGTTTTAGACTGCGTTTGATGCAATGCTTGCTGTATGTAAAATTCAACGCGGTATCCAATTTTGAGAAGAAATATTAATTATTCTATTCAAAAAATTTAAGGCTATATTCGTATCTTGATAAGAGAGAAAAATAACATAAAAATGATTAGAATACTATATGCACCCTTAGAAATCATGCAGCTTCTTCCTAAAATATCTTTTCAGATATTTAAATAAAATATAAAATATTTAGGAAATATAATATCGTAAATTATAATAACATTTAGGAAATATATTGTAGTATAGAAGTATAAAATGTAAATTATTTAATTATATATATATGTAATTAAGTAAAATATAAAATACAACAAAGTAAAATATAAAATCCAACAAAATAAAATATAAAATAGAACAAAATACAAGCATGAAATCCAACAAAGTAAAATATAAAATACAACAAAATACAAGCATAAAATCCAACAAAATAAAATATAAAATAGAACAAAATACAGCATAAAATATAACAAAGTAAAATATAAAATAGAACAAAAGACAGCATAAAATATTTGTGTATAATACAACAAATATTTGACGAGTCGTCGTTAGGAGACGATCTTTCTCTCGCATATACGTCGATTTCGCGGCGTCTCGTTTCGAGAAAACTGGCATACTAGAAATCAATGCTTTGAAATTTTCAAAACGTTTATGCTTCCGAGAGTGGCAAAGAGCCGTAGGTCTCTACGGTATACATTGCCGGCTCCGTCCCCGTTTCTCTCCCGTTCATGTTTTCTAAATGCCTCAAGTGGAGAGCACAAAGCCCGGGGTGACGGCGGTGGCGCGCTTCGACATCCAGCATTGTGGCCCCGGTCTGTATCAGGTATCATACACGCATTACGAAATTGTCGGGGGGATTCCAGAAGCGCGAGCCAGAAACGCGAAAAGTCGATTCCTCTGCGCGCGGGCACAATGCCCGAACCGTAATACAACATTCTGGCAGTGATATTCTTCGCTCTGGCATAACGGATCGTCAGAGAGAGAGAGAGAGAGAGAGAGAGAGAGAGAAGAAAAGAAAAGAAAAAGAAATGCTCGCGTGCAGGTGACACTTTCTCGAAGCTCTCTTCTGTCGCGTCTCCTTTTTAACCCTTTGCGCTCTCGAGCGGCGCGAGTCTGTGGCAGCATTAAAATTGTTCTGTCACGACGCGAGATAATTTTTATATTAATAAAGTTTAGATTTAAAAGATCGTTGAACAGTGGACTTGTTAGCGTGAGCCGCAAGAATTAATTTCGTATTTTCGAATGATTATTTCAGATTTACAGTTAAAATGGCTTCGAGTACAAAGGGTTAATACTTTGCGAGAAACTGTGATCACGGTCGAGAGAGAAAGAAGACCTTCGAAGTGAAAGTTGGTTGATTAAATAATTGCCGTTTATCAAAATAGATTTCTTTCTGCTTTTATAAAAATTATAAACAAATAATAAAAATGGCTAAGAGTCGAAGTCAATACATTTGTATGAAGTTATTACATGAAATAAATACTTAAGTTTTGCTATCTCGATGCGTTGAATCTGTTGTTGTAATTACGCCCACGTGTTCCGGGTATATTCCGTATATTTTATATTATAATAAAAAAACGATCGATATTAAATATCCTCTACGGCGATGTTCCCTTTCACGTATGCTCTAACAAATGCGCTCATGCGAAGTTCATGGTAGCTTCGTGTAAATACCCTTTTATGAACGTAACTGAACCGCGAAGCATGGAAAAAAAAAGAACAGATCACGAAAGGGTATTTTCCAAAGGGTTGAGACACGCTTATCATTTTAATGTTATGTACACGCATCGCCATAGGAACGCTTTCTATCATTTCCACGGGGAAACTAAGCGTGCACGTATTGTTTCACACGGTTCTATAAAAAGCAGAAGGTATATAATCAGTTGTATCGTTTATTATATCATTATTAATCAGTTATATCATTTATTATTTCGTTAATCAGTTATATCATTTATTATACCATTATTAATCAGTTGTATCATTTGTTATACCATTATTAATCAGTTATATCATTTGTTATACCATTATTAATCAGTTGTATCATTTCTTATATATCATTATTAATTAGTTACAGCATTTATTATATCATTTATTAATCAGTTATACCATTTATATGTCAGTTACATCATTACAATCAATTATACAATAAAATCTTTTTCCCTCGAAAATTGTGCTAAATCAAACAATTGGGTTATGAAATATGGTGAATATCGAAGAGTCGACAAGAGCAGATACTATTAAATAATAGTAAACATCAATGAGAGTAAAGGAAAAAATACTTTTCAATGTTCTTCGCATTTAACTGGATTTACATTTTTTATTGCATCGTTCAAGCGATCCTAAAATACAACTTTTAAAACAGTTGTCAACGATCGGTGATTACAACGATATTGATAACAAATTTAATGATATTATTGATAACGAATTTAATGATATTATTGATAAGGGATCTTAGAAAATTAATTGCTTTTAGTACCCCATAAACCGAATGTTTAAAAATAGTGGAATTAAAGTCGAAATCAATTTTTTGACTCTTGCGAATGAAAATACTTTCTAAGATGTATAATTGAACGTGATCTTTTTAGCAGTGAATATTGAAGACTATTCAGTCTGAAAGGGTTCTCGTCATCCGTCTGACATCCGCGATGGAAATTCTCATAAAAATTCAACGCGACCGATCAAACTGGCATCGAGAACGGACGCATTAAAATTCTGTTCTCTTTTACATTTGAACGAGCTTTTTATTCCGCATATAGGCCTTGGCGTACACGCCTGTGCGTGCTGGATAGACTTCCATTTTATTACAAATTAAATTTGAAGGATACACCTTCCAGCAAATATGATACTTCGGTTAGGTTCTCCAATAGATATATGATACTGTTAACTAAATAATATTGTTTGAAACATTTTGATTCAACCCTTAATAAAGCTTTGAAATTGAACGTCAAATGTGCAACAATTCAGTTAATATATTTAATATTTCTGTTTACTCAACTGATAAATTTTCTAAGTATATTTTTTAACGATAGTTAAAAAAATTAATAATTTTTTTTAATTTAAGCGTAATTTATTATTACAATTAATAACGCTGTATCTTGTTAGCCTCTGAAACGATATAATACGATTTCGAAACTAGAATCTTCTGAAATAATTAATCTATAATAATCTACTAATCTATAATAATCTACTGATCTATAATAATCTACTAATCTATAATAATCGAAGGCAATATTAAAATTATAGAATAATTCAATAATTTCAACCTCTTAAAAATCGATTCTTGCTTAAGATTTTCTTTGTAAAAAAAGAACGATTTATGGGAACAAGAAAAAAGAAATATTTAAATCTGAAGGTAGAACGTAAAAATTATTATACCGCCGAAGCATTCAACGGAGTAATACGCCGAACGCGGCTATTCCTGGGAAGAAAATGGGTCAATACAATTTTATGGGAGGTTCTACCGTGATAACAAATGCACCGCGGCTTTTATAAGATTGCATTTTCTGTTGAACTCGTTTTCCGCAAATAGCTGTGCTTAAAAAAAAAGGAAAAGAAAAAAAGTAACCTCCCCATTATCTTAGCCTAGATCTTTAAAGAACGCCGTGAACTGTGATAGAACAGCGGGAAATTTAAAAAGTTCGCGTTGGCAGCCGTGCATGCACGTCACCATGGAAGAATTATAATCTGTGACTCGCAATTGGGTCGTTCTTTTCTTTTCTTTCCCGTCGTTGTTGCGATGCGAGGAATTTATTTTGCGAACCGTAAATATTAACCCTTCGCGCTCGAGTGGCGCCTCTGAGGCGACAATGGAAAATTGTTGTATCATTTTCTAAATAATTTCAACGTTATCAAAAACCCTTCTATTTAAATGGCTGCTAAAAGCGTAACAAATTCACGACTCACAAAACTTAATTTCACAATAGGAAATTATAATAAATCATACAAAATGGGAATACAGCTGGTCAAGATCAAAAATTAAATTCAAGCACATAAATTTGTAGCAAGATTTTCTTTTTAATCAATAATGTAATCGCCCTCGTTATCAACAACCTTTCGCCATCTAGTATGCAAATTGTCAATGCCGGATCGATAAAAATCAATTGGTTTTATATCAATGTATCTGGCGGTTGCATTTTGGACATCATTCGAATTTTCAAATTCGTTGCCAATTTTTGCAATATTTCTTACAATATTTTGAATCTATATTTTGAATCGCAAAGCGTTAACATTTTGGAAATATCGACTACGAGAGTTTTTCATACTCTTCGGACAAGAAAATGGAATATACTATCTTACTTTTCATTTGTTTCGCGTTTCTGATTAGAAACCTGTCTCGTTGGTCACAGTCTTAAATTAATACTTTTTACCGAACTATTTTAACAGTCTTAAAGACTTTGCTAATTATGCAGATTAGGAGCACGTCACCGATTTCAGTAGGCCAGAAATGTCTTGTCACGAGCGGATGACGAATAAGAGATAAAGGTCGCGAATGAAATTTTATTCGGCGCTGTTTATTGTCAAATTTATTCGACGCTGTTAGTTGTCAAAATTTATTCGAAGCCATCGAATACAAAATCGAAATAAAAATATAGCCGAATAAGACTCGAAGAATTAATCTTTCCTTTTAAATTAAAATATTAATTCAAGAATTGATATTTGCGTTTATATGACACCGTAATCGATCCATCATTTTTACCGAATAATTTCAATGTATTTCAGGAACGCGAAACTTTTCGATTTCCGTGATCATCCGGCAGCGGCGCGCGCCGCATCGCGTTCGCCGGGGTCGAATATCGCGAAGTTGTTCTCCGTGGCACCGTTCACGTTCGCGGGAACTTCCCCCCTTGCGATCGATGTGACCTATCAGTCAAGGCGAAACTGCCAATCGATAACGGGAGAGCTGAAATCGTCTCGAATACCGGGGGAATCGTGCTGGTTACAACGCTGACGTAGAAAACGAAGGGGCACCGAGAATCACCGAGGCGAAGGCGGAGAGAGGGAGAGAGACCCGCGGACGATAATAATGAAACCCGGTGATAGATTTTCCCCGAAATCAGCTCGAGTGACACTCATTTAATTGGAAAATCCGACCCGCGATCAGCTACCACCGTTGAAAATCGCTCCGCGGTGTTCGATCTGCTCCGGTTTTCTTCGGGAACGGGTTCAACGATTTCCACGAGAGCTTTTTTTGGCAATAGTCTATGGATAAACTAAAATACCGGTAGAGGAGCAACAATTGAATCTGTATGAAGTTAAAATATTAATAAAATACTGCTAAAATGTTACTAAAATATTGCTAAAATATTTCTAAAGTATTACTAAAATATTACTAAAATATTGCTAAAATATTGCTAAAATATTGCTAAAATATTACTGAAATATTGCTACTTAAATATTACTAAAATATTGTTACTTAAATTTTCGTAGATAGTAGATGGTAGATAGCAATGACTTTCTAAGACCTGGATGAAATTGGTCGCAATGACCAAAGGAAATAAAAATGTTTACAACAATAACTTACGTGTATACTGAAAAATTCTTCAAAAAATGGTTAATGTTGTTGCGAATTATTAATATTGTAAAATGTAACATTCTTTGCATTTCTTTGACGACGACCGATTTAGGGTGTGTGTAAGACAGTTTTAACACTGATTTAATACAGGTTTAAGAGAGATTTAGGGCAGTTTTAGGACAGATCTAAATCAGATTTAGGATAGATGTAAGTCAGACTTAGAATAGATTTAAGTCAGACTTAAGACAGTTTTAGGGCAGTTTTCGAGTAGTTTTAGGTTATGTGAAAGCTTCAGGACAACATAACAATCGATTACTATCGCCAAAGGAAACGTTCTCTACCGGGAAGAAAAATTCGCGTGTTACACGTTTCTCCGTGCGACGCGACGTGGTAGCATTGTAACTGTACGTCGGCGGCAGACAAGAAGTGCCCCATCGCAATGACAAGTTTAACGATAAAAAGGTGGAAGAACGCCGCGGCGGCGCACCGGCGCACCGGCGGAACGATAAAATTGTTCTCGCTCCATTTCAAGATTTCCCTCGAAAGTTAAACCCATCGTGCCCCCTCGAGCGTGGTGCGCGCAAAAGTCAAAGAGAAAAAGTTACACGGAGCCTTTCTCTTCGCTCAACGTTCACAATTATCCGGCGACCGCTGGAAAACCGGCGCGCGCTCTCGGAAGACTCCGCCGCGTCTTCGGCCGTTCCGCGAAACCCCGTGGAAACACGTTTACGTTCGATCACAAGGAAATTACGAATATATCCAACTTTTCCTTTCTTCGCGCTCCGATAACTATAGTCAATCCCATAAGTATTCCTATTCTCATTGCTCATGAGAGAAATTTGTTGAAATCAAGGGACGCGTGTAAGATTTTGCAATAAACTTTTTGAATGCTATTATACGTGTACCAGAAATTGTAGATAACGTCAGAAACTATATACAATATTTTTAAATAAATCATTGAAAATTGTATAACTTATTATACGCACGCTGAAAATTTCACCGAGATCAAAGTAGATGAGAAAAGTTATTTAAAAAATTTTCTTTAGCAAAGTTTAAAGCTTACAATTATAGTAATTGTTATATAATTGTCCTCCAGTTATGTGAAAAAGAAATTCCAATCATTTGATCTAATTTTAAAAAAGTTCTACCGTTTGAAATGCATTCGAATATTAACGCCCACTGTGCGTATAAATAATTGCATGTACGGTATAGTTTTCCGTCAATGTCTGCGATCTAATGACAAACGTCGATCCAATCGTTACGATGATCCGCGTAGAGTCGTCAACCTTCGCGGTAATGTGAATTCAACGGTGTTACGGTGTTACGTCGACGCGGATGATCAGATCACGTAATCCTATACCGAATGTAATCCGTTTATCTGTATACTCACAATTCGAAGAGGGAAGCTGAAAGCGAAACGCGCGTTCCCCTATTCGGTCCTCATCCGATCTCATCGCTAGTTATTTTACATGATTTATCTACCTTCTAATGAAATTCTAGCTTCAACGTAAACGTTTGTCGAGGAACTTGCGTCTTCCTTCGTGAACTCAATGATATCGTTTAGAGCGATTAACCCTTTCACGATGACTTTTTCGACCAAGTAAGATAGTAGGACGAGGTGGTTTTCTCAGGTGTGTCGAGCGTATTGTATACAAATTATTTGATATTTTATATGATATTAATATTTTGATCATTTTATGTGTAATACAAATGTTATTTATATACGATTATATAATTTATACTATATATAATTTATATACGATTATATACAACTATATACAATTACTTTAAATTGTATATAATACAAATATAATTTATATACAATGACCTTAATTTGTATATAATACAAATGCAATTTATATGCAATTATACAATTTATATACAATTATCCTATCTTGTATATAATAAAAATATAATCTACATACAATCGTATACAATTGTATAAATTATATACAAATTACCTTGAGAGTCACCATTCGAGTGCAAAGTATAATAACTAATTTGACAGACAAATATCATAACTCAATTTGACAGACAATAATGAAACACAAATTTCTCTATAACAAATAATTATTGCGAAGATATAAATATTGAAATTACTACGAAATAGACTGGTAGAAATGATACTTAAAATAATAACCAATGTTCGAATAAACCATGACAGAAATTACTAATATAATTAAAAGTCAACCGAGTATCGATTCAAATTTAGAGAAAATTATAAAAAAATTAGAAATTGGTTATCTCGGCCTGCCGGAATAATGTTAGATAGCCAACGTCAGATTCCTTCGATTTTTCCACAGCGATCAGCCAAACCAGTTGTAACAATATCAGTGATCCCCGAGAGTCGCCACTCGACTGCAATAACTTAAACGAACACGTGCTCGAGCAATGCCCGACCACGTTCCCCCGTGTCTCCTTTTTCCATTCCACAAAAAGGGAAGGAAACACCGGTCCCGACACGAGGAACGAACGAACGAACGAACGAACGGTGTGTATCGGGGTCGAAGAACGATCACGACTTACCTCGTATGCTCTGAAGAGCAGATAAAGCTCCCTCGGCTTGGCGTCCATCGGCAAGCCGCTCACGAACAAGGTGCGCACCTGCAAA